>NC_056732.1:1501005660-1501015660 GCF_019279795.1 Protopterus annectens | reverse complement strand
AAAAAGCCAAACTAATCCATCCAAAAAGCAACTCCAAAGATATTTGAAGAGAAATGCAAGCAAAGGCATCCAGACATGGAACATTCTTACAATACAAAAAAAAAAAAAAAAACAGAGGGAAATGTAGGAAACGGGACCAGCAAAGCAGAAATTAAACAACTATAAACTGAAGCTATGGATTATTTCTGAAAGGGAAGACTTCGTGTGGAGACTTCAACACAGGTAATGTTGAAGCATGATGGCATTATAGGCCCCCAGACTAAGGAGCAATAGGCATCTGTAGAAGTTCTGTAACATGAAGTCCTAGAGCCTTCTCTAGCAAACGAGTACAAAAGTCCAGTTGAAGTTGTACTGCTGGGAAAGGAGCAGGAAATAGTGGCAACTCCGACCCAGGGGATGCTGTAGAGTGATGGACCAAAGGGTTCCCATATGAAGGAGCAGTACATAAAGCAGGGTGCATCCTAAGAAGATATCACTGCCAAGACCCGAAACGTTAGATGAATGATAAAACAGATGAACACAATAAATCAGAGCTATTACGAGAAATTTACATCACGTAACAAAAGTAAACAGCTAAACTAATGGATAAAGTGTTACCCACAAGTATATGAAGTAACAAAGGAAAGGAAAAGAGCTCATAAAATGCCACCATGGAAACAGAGAAAGCAATTATGACAAGTATCATCACTGTTAGAAGATTATAGAAAAGAGAAAACATCAAAACTACTACGATGGATACAATAAAAGCAATACACCATATCAAAACAGATCAAGACTTGTATACCATTGCCAATAATAAATACCACCACAGGCAGAAAATCTTAGATGTGCGGATAAAGAGTACAAAATAAGCAATTCATTGATCCCAAAAAGATTAAGAGAACTGTGAAAAAGCAATACAAATAGAACCAAAAAACAGAAAAAAGTACAACTTGAAGTATTTATGAAGACCCTAATGAACAAAGATGCTGAATGGATAGAAGAATCAAGATACAGTAAGAAGCTACAAAGCAGAGGACCAGAGAAACGGACACAAAATAAAGAAACATTAACTGAAAGACCCCAGGGCCCAGACAATGTACCCAACTTTTGGCTAAAAGCATTAACATCTTTATACGAAGACGTAGCCCAGAATCACTTATTTCCACATCATGAATGGACACAAACCTAGTTAAGAAAAACAATTCTCTTCAAGAGGGAACATGCAAGCTGTCCCAAAAACTATAAACCAATAACTTTCCTGCCAACAATATACAAGCTATATACTAGAACTGATGCAGTGTGTTTATACTCATTAAAAAAACTCAATTAGGGCAATCTAACAAAAGCATAACAGAAGTAATTTGGAACAAAATAATTTGTTAAACAAAGCCATAATTGAGAACTGTTTATATATATATATATATATATATATATATATATATATATATATATATATATATATATATAAAAAATGAACAGCACTCTCATCCTTAGTTTTATTTTCAAGACCAGAAACAAAGTTATCACACTGATTCAGGGACTGTTCAAATATGAACTACAGAAGGAAAGGAGAGTTGGTACTGAGATGGAAAAGAAGTGATGACCACCTGGAAGGCTGTTTAACACAAACTTCAAGAAAAGTTCAAAATTGTCAAGTGATGCAGAAGCTCTAAAAAAACTGCTTGACCAGACAACGGTGGACCACAGTCCTCTCTCTCCAGAGTCCAGATGGATCTGAACAGCTGATATTCTCTTGCTTGCCAAACAAATGTAACTCAAACCATGCACATGCCTGAGGTAATTCAGCACTATGTGTATCAACCAGAATCGGGTAAGAGGAGGATATATCTGTAGCCAAATGGAGACCCCCCTTCTATCTTTTCTGCCCTGTGCCACCTACCAAACCATTCCTCATAAGCCACACCTATGCATTCTCTAGTACAATACCATACAAGGGTGAAAGTGCCCAGAAAAGTAGTCATTAAAGCAGCCACGACAAGTTGCTTTAGCCCTCATTACCATTCCAAAAATTACATTAGACCTCAACTGCGCCCCTGTGGTAACATGCACAGCTGGACCACCAACTAGACAATGCAGTCTCCTTACCTCCTGCAGATGAGCTCTTTCACATGAATGGATATGGTTTAATGTCAACCACTTGGACAGCTGTGGTACATGTCGCTCCCACAACCAGCACCTTGCTTTCTATAGCTCAGGCCTTCTACCCAAGCAATTTAACAGCAGAGAACCACTACACTCTCCTAAGATGGAATAGTCATGGCCACTCGTTTCCCCATCAGCCCTACAAGACTTTCAGTTGCCCAAACCACTACTCAAACAATTCTCACTTGGGATTTATTTCTGTGTTAGAGCAAAGTTAAAGCCTCTTAAAAGTGGTAAAATAAACTGTCAGCACGTAGTACTCCTTGCAGCTTCAATTACTTCCAAAAATGTTCTTGAAAGGTTTCCAATAGCCCTACATAGACAACTTGATGAGAATGGGTGCTACCTCCCATCAATGCACACAATTTTTTTAATGAAACAATTGGAATGTCAGAAAGCATGCAGGATTCCCACTGCCATGGAGTAGAAAAAAACATCCAATATCATCTCCTGTTTGCATTGTAATGCCAACCAGAAACTGACGGCAAAAGCATTATACCAAAAAGGTCACTCTCCAGAGTACCCCAATCCCAAACAAGACTCCTGAATCCTCAGGTCCACAAAAAGAGGACTGCTGTACTAAGCCAGCTTGTTCACTTCCTTTAGTATGTGAAGTTCTGGGAAACTAATGCTTCAACTAAAGCCCAATATTACAGCCAACCCCTACCCTGCTGCAGGGTATCACTATATGCCCCTTGCTTGTTTAGCTACTCTACAACAAAATGATAATCACAATAAGGAGAAGCTCCAGAAGCAGTTTTCCTTATAGACTTTTTTTTCCAAAAGAATTGTATGCCAGTATGAGGTAAAAATTGTTCTGTGGGACTGTTTTCCCTGCAGTGTGGAAGAACAGACAGGGATTCCCATTTCTAAAAACTAAGCATCTGTTGTCATGATTTCCAATTTAGCTGCGGCAGTAAAAGAACAACCCTACAGATTTGGTGGCGGCTGTCCATTACTTAATGTCCCTGTGCCCACAAATTGATAGCAAAACATCTGAGAAAGGGTGATAAAACTCTGCCGCCAATGACATCTCAAAATGAACTGCAATACTGCCTTGTACTCTCAGACATGCAAATACATGATGAAATCAGTTCCCATCAAGACCAAGAGGTGTAAAGGGCGGGATATGGGCTTCCATCCTGCTGCAACCCCCCAACCCCACCCCCAGGATGCTAGATAAAAACAGCAGTAGCTACTGGACTGTAGTTGGCACCATGGCAATGAACGCAATCTTAGGATGGAACCATAATGAGCCTTCCCCAAATCTATGGTGCCCCTTGTAGAGACTGTAGCTACTGGAATGTTCACTCTAGGGGAAACTACCAAGAAATCCACAGTTTGAGGCATGGTCCAAGTTAGTACAGACATGTTTCTTCAGAAAATAAAAGGTGTGACCCAAAATCCTTGGCTCATTTTAAGGTGGGACAACTTTTTTTGCCCCCTGGAGAAATGGGAGGTGCCCCAAGAACTGTGTGGAGACAGCAAAGTCCTTGAGCAGAACTCTTCTTTGCAAGGAACCAAAGAGCTCCAAGATCTGGCCACCAGGCAAACCAATTGCCTTCAGAATTTCTTTCATCTTTCATGTTGTCCTTCCCATGACACAGCAAATTGAAAACTATCCCACTACCATGGACAGTCCTGCTTTACTCAGCTAGCATTTGGGAAAGGGGACTCAACGTTCAAGGGCCTTCTGTCTATTATGAGACTTCTTAAGAGGATTGGCAGACACAAACCGAATGCTGAAAGGGGGAAGCAAGTTTTTGTTTCCTCATACATAGACAATCCACGAAGACTTACAAGGCACTGAATAAAAAAACTCCAATGAAAGGGGCACAAAATACAGCCTGTGGGAGATGTAAAGATGGCCTTGGGTATACCACCCCAAGATATGTCACTGCTTGCTGCTCCCTCCAGTAGCATCAGTGGTAAGTTAGTGACATTTGCAAAAGTCACAAAGCTCTCCTTGAGCTAAGACTCGAAAGGCTGAACAACTTAGTGTGCAACATGGAACCTACCATGTGTGTGTAAGTGGAGTGGGGCGGAGAATTGGGGGATCTGACACTGACAGGTTCAAGTTGTTTACTGTACATAAACACATCAGGCGCTGTAACTCAAAAAAGAAGTTATGCACTCACCATAACATTCCATGTTTGTCATCCATCTCACCGTTCATTGATCCTCAGTTCCGACTCTGCCGAATACACAGCTGAAACTTGCTCGTGACACACACACACACACACACACACACACACACACACACACACACACACTATCCCCAATGAAATAGGAGAAACAAACTGAAACAAGGAACTCCTGAAAAACGTAAGACATCCACTGGGTGCACAAGGAGTCCTTGGAAGGGGTAAGGAGGGAGGGTTCGAAATAATGAACAGCGAGATGGACAACGCACATGAAATGTTATGGTGAGTACATAACTTCTTTGTTATGTTGACTTATCTCGCCTTCATTCTTACAATGATGGGACAGCGTCCCTAGCACATTTTCCCTGGGTGGCTCACGAGAGTACACCTTTAAGCACAGTGGACCCAAAGGAGGCCCTGTCCCTGGACGCCAAATCCACTTTATAATGCGTGATAAATGTATGAGGAGTAGCCCAGGTAGCTGCAGCACAAATATCTATAGGAATTCTGGCTTGAAAGGCAGAAGACATAGCCAGTGCTCTAGTGGAATGGGCCTTAACCTTAAAAAGGTAAATCTCTGTTGTTTGAGGTACTGATGAAGGTAATGCAGTTTGAGTGCCAGTTGGAAAGGCTAGTTTTAGAAATTGACCTACCCTTTTTTGCTCCTGAAAAATATATGAACTGGTCAGATTTTCTAAAATCTTTTGTCCTATGCAAATACAATCTGAGTTGTCTGTGCACGTCCAGTTAATGTAATTTGTACTCTGCCTTGTTGCTGTGATTAGGGAAAAACACTGGAAGCTCAATAGATTGATTTGTTAGTTGAATGAGATGATATTTCAGGTAAAAAGGATGGATTCGTTCGTAAGGATAACCTATCCTTATGAAATATCAAATATGGCGGTTTGATAGATAGGGCTTGCGACTCTGATACCCTTCTAGCAGATGTTCTAGCAACCAGAAAAATGGTCTTCCAGGAAGGAACTTCAGGTCTGAAGATGAAGAAGGTTCAAAAGGCGGTAACGGTAGATGAGATGGAACAAAATTTTAAATTCCAAGGAGAAAGGGGTCCCATAAATGGAGGTCTTAAGGAGGAACCTTTCAAGAAGGCTCTACACAACCTGTGCGACATTAAGTTTGAAGAAGGATCACCAATGTGGAAATTTGAAATTGCAGCAAGTTGTACTCTGATGGTTGCTGCAGCTGAACCCTGTTGGAAGACTTCAGCCAAGAATTCCAAGACAGAGTGGAAAAGGGTCAATGTTTCTGTTTTGAGCCCAGAGAGAAAACCTTTTCCATTTGCTAGAATACACTTTTCTGGTGGAAGCTTTATGAGGACATCAAGATGTGTAACTATTGGAGTGAAATTCTGAAGCCTAACTAAATTGGGAAGTGGAGCAGGCAAACTGTTAAGTTGAGGGTACGGAGAGAAGGATGAAGTGCCCCCGACATGTGTCAGCAGATCTGGAACCAGGTCCAGAGTCCAAGGCTTCTCCTGAAGAGGAGGCGAAAGGAAGAGGAACCAAACTTGATGAGGCCAGTAAGGAGCAATGAGAATCACCCTACTTCCAAAGGACTGTACTTTCTGAATGATTCTGGATACAAGATGAAATGGAAGAAAAGCATATAGAAGCCCCGAGGGCCAACTGTGAGCAAGTGCGTCTCTCGGCGTCTACCCCTGCAGAGGGATCAGGGTAAAGCAGTAGCTGCATTTAGCATTCATATGAGTGGCGAAAGGATCGCAGCAAGGCAAACCCCATGTTTGGAAAATCATTTCCGCTATGTTCTGATTGAGAGACCACTCGTGACGCATAAGAATTGCCCTGCTCAGCTTGTTTGCTATCACGTTGGACTTCCCCAGAACGTGCGTTGCTGCTAGAAAGCTCTGGGAAGAAACTGCCCATTGCCAAACTCTTAGGGCCTCGCGACAAAAGGGGTAAAATCTGGTTCCCCCCTGCTTATGTACCAAACCACAGACATTGTCTGACTGTATCGCAATTCTCCCTAGAGGGAGAGAGTCGTGAAGTACTTACAATGCAAGAAGCCCTGCGCTCTCATCTTTAGGACATTTATATGCAAGTCAGCCTAGTGTTCTTGCCATATCCCTTTCTGGAAAGCATCCATGGTCACTGTAGCTAAAGGTTGTTGTGGAACAAAGGGTCTTCCTATGGTCACATGGCTGGAGTGTATCCACCATCAAGTCGTTTTTGCATGATTCCGTTATCCTGATCAGGTGAGACATAGGAAGCTCTTGGAAGTGACCATTGGGAGAACAAAAGCCATTGAAGGAACCTAATGTGAATTCCGGAAAGGCGAACCAGTATTACTGTGGAAGCCATTGTCCCTAATTTTAGAAAAATGTTCGCTTTCATCTTGGTCTTGGGAAGAAGATGAAGCATCTGTTGCCTGAGTGCTGAAACATGCTATTAAGGAAGCGGTTTCTAGATCTGCACCTACAAATGTAATAGGTTGACAAGACAACAAGACAGATTTTTGAAAGTTGACTAATACCCAACTGAGTGCAAATTTCCAAGGTCACATCCCTGGCATGTTGGAGTAGATGCTTGGTGGTGGAAGATAGGAGCCAGTTGTCTAGACAGGGAAACACTCGGAATCCTAGTCGCCTCAGGTGAGCAGTGACTACTACCATGCATTTGAACACTCTGGGGGCTGTAGTGAGACCAAAGGTCAGAGCTCGGAAATGATAACGACTGGCTCCCAGCCAGAAGCGCAAGAACCTTCTCGATGCCCTGTCTGTTTTTATGTGGTAGTAAGCATCTTAAAGGTTTATCGAGCACATCCAATCTTCTTTTCCTAAAAAAAGAAGTACGGACTGCAGTGTCACCATTCAGAACTTTGACTTCTTGACAGATTTGTTTAAATTGCTTAGGTCTAATACGAGTCTCCGGTCCCCTGTTATTTTTGGCACCAAAAAGGATCTTAAGTTCCGAATTCTACTTGGTCTGCGGGGACTTCTTGGATGACTCTTGTGCAGCAACTTTTGAATTTCTATAGTTGCTTGCTCTCTTAGATTGGGTGGAACATCTGGGATTGTCCTGGTTTGTGGAACAGGGTAGGAAAATGGAATGGAATATCCTCTGGATATTACTCTTAGTACTCACTTGTCTCGTGACAGTTTGCCAGGCTTTAACGTACCCCGACTGCCTCCAAAGCATAGCCTCCTTTCAGGAGCGCTAATAGGGGTGTCCGCAAAAGGAATCATGGTTGCCCTGGTTTTGCGGGTCCCCTCTGCTTCTAGGGTGGTGTCTACAGTTACCTCTCCCTCTGCCCCTGGGGGAAAGATTCACCTCATGTGTCCTGGAAAACTCCCTAGGGATCCCTGGGAGGGTGGCTTAATGGTTAAGGCGTTTGTCTTACAAACAGAAGGTGCAGGGTTTGAGTCTCACAAGGGATAATTGGCTAGGCTTTAAATGGCTCTCAAGGGCAGTTAGCCTAGTACTAATCTATGAATCTATGAATCTATGAACCACATTTTATCACTCTTCTGACCTTTAGGATAAGTTCTTGAAGGTAGAGAAAAACATACTCCAATGGCAGAGAGAGTTTATCCTTCCTGCTCGCATCAGGTGAGAGCGTCTTACTTTAGGTCCAAAGAGTGAGGAAACGTCAAAAGGGGTATTAGTAAAGGTAGATTTAAAGGGGTCCTCAAAATTGCAAAAGCGCATCCAGGAGTGTCTCCTCTGGAACCCGCTGACCTGCTTGCTCCATCGGCTGCATAAGAAATCAGCCTCATGCAGGAGTTTACGATGGAATTTAAGATGGATAGCTGGGAGGAGACCTTCTCATTTACCCTTGCAGCTAATGTACCTTGTAGAGAATCCCCTAGTTCTTTCAGATCTCTCTGTAACCTTGTGAAATGAGTGAGGTAGTTCAGCAATCTAAGAGTAAAGATCGCCGACGAAAAGACACGCTTCCCGCATCTGTCCATTATTCGAGAGTCTTTGTTCAGAGGCTAGACAGATGAGGTAAGTCTCTGAAAGTTCCTTCTCCATGGTGGCTGCTGCCAGCACCATAGCATCTACAGGTACCCACTTAGTGAGAAAATCCTTTCCGGAAGGAGCTGATAAGAATTTGTTTGGCCACCAAGGGACTGGTTTCATTGTGTTGGGTGACTCCCGTGCCTTTCGACTAACCAAAGTCCATTAGCTTGTCGAAAAGGGGAGAGACACAGGAGGTGATGCCTTTATACCCGAAGACCAGCAGAGATGACGTCGGGTGAAGTGCGACACCAGCCAAGGCCAGACCCAGACTTTGGAATCCGGCCGACCGAAGGGCTGCCTGACGACAGGACAACCCAATTGTTAGGACTGCAGATGCATCCTTGAAGGACATACACTGACTCCTCATCACAAGGGGTGGAGGTCTGCCAACTGCCTCTCTGCTTCAGGATCTTTAGGATATCTGCAAATGACAGAGGACGACCGTGGGAACCTTTCTGACTCCTCGAGGTCAGTGTCAGAAGTGACGGACTCATCTGGAGAGTCTACATCCTTTTTCTTGCAAGATCTCCTTCAAGGGGGCTCCTCAGAAGGGTATTCTGGGGAGGCCTCGGAAGAGGGGGGGTTCACCCAATGGGGGATCCTTAGACTCTGGATCTCTGCTGTCCTGTGGAATTAGTGGTGCTAAGACAATAGCCAGTGCCTTAGGACAAGTGCTAGTATCTTTATGTGAAGCTGTAGGGGCAGATAGCACACTCATCAGCTCAAAGGTGGATCCCACCGGCTCAGAGGAGACAGGACGCCACCAGACCCAGCAAAATCGGACCCAAGGCCGATGAAGGAGCAGAGCTCACCCGGCCTGACGCTCCAAGGGGTAGGCTCTGCACCAAAGATCGGGGCCGAGAATCCTCCTCAGGACCGACCACCCAGACTCCCCGGACGGTGCCAAAAGTTCAATCCATACAGCCCACAAAAGGCTGAAAAAATACCAGGAATAAATGGTAAACCACAGATCTGTTCTTTAATGGTAGACAAGTACAACGGAGATAAAGTACAATTGGTTGAGCGCTTTCATCTAGATAAGCTAGATTTCATCTGGTATTTTTTGAGCCTTTTGTGGGCTGTATGGATTGAATTTTAGTGTCGCATACAGGAATTGTTGTTTGTTCACGGTGCCAAAAGTGTCTGAGCAGAATTCGGCTCAGTGATCACCGAAGGGGGGTCTCGGAACAGATGGAACCAGAGTAAGTGGTACCAAGCACTCCACCTCCGAAGGTCAAGCTTGGCTCGGAAGAACAACAGTGGTTACATAGGCTATAGTAGGCTCCGGAAAATGATGGATTGGAGCCAAAAATAAATTGGTTAGCGCCGGCGACTTGAGAGTCTGCGCATCACTCGTTCTACAATCATCGGATAAGCTCCTGGTGGACGTGGAGGATAGAGACAGAGAATGAGACCTGTGCAAAATGGGAGATCTCAGTGTAGGGGACACCGGTGAAATCTCCATAGACCGGCTCTGAGAAGAGGTATCTTGCGGCTCCAAAGACTTTGGAGCCAAAGAACCAAGCTTGTCAATGAAAATAACCTCAAACTGTTCCAAGGACTGTGGAACCGAGGGGGTAGTAGCCTTATAAATTTTAGGTAACTTGACAGGAGGCTCCGAATGAGCCGATGCAGCAGGTGATTGCCTCTTTTGAGGTTTGTCCTTTTTTGAAGAAGAGGAAGAAAGTACAGTTTTGTACCTACCATAAA
>NC_056732.1:1500982631-1501005160 GCF_019279795.1 Protopterus annectens | reverse complement strand
GTTTCAGCCGAAACAGAGACATTCACGGTTGGCCTAACCGTGGTTTCAGCCGAAACGGCGGGCCGCAAATGTCGGTCCTTTTCCTTGCGCTTTTTAGCTAATTGAGTAGTCGGAGTCTCCGATGGCATTTTGTATGCAAAAGCGGGACCAAAAAACTCCTCTGCAAACTCCGACCGACGTCTAAGTGTCCGTCAGTTGAAGGAAGCACAGGCTAGACAAGCTGATATGTCGTGGTCTGGGCCTAAGCAAGGCAGGCAGTAAGAGTGGAAATCCTTATGAGGTATTTGTTTCCCACAAGTTAAACAATTATTTACTTTGTCTGACATCGGCTGAGGCAAGAAAGAGTCCCCAACGGGGTACTTAGCTTTTTAGAAGTCTTCGGTAGTAGAAATCTCTGGATCTGACTGACCGGCACTTGCGAACAGCTTCTGCTTCGGGCACCGCGCGGCAAGAAAGACTGAGGAAAATGGCGTCGGCTGATGCCTTTATACCCAATAAACAGCAGCTATGACATCGGGTGAAGTGCGACATCAGCCGAGGCCAGACCCAGACTTTGGAATCCGACCGAAGGGCTGCCTGAGGCATGACAACCCATATGTTAGGACTGCAGATGCATCCTTGAAGGACATCCTGCTGTTGGGCCTCCGCCCACTGATTTGGGGGTAGGTCTGTCCAACCATTTGGGGTTGGTAGTGTGTGGAAATGGAATCTCTATCCTTGGGAGACTATGCACAAAACCCATTTGTCCTGGGTAATGAGTTCCCAGTTTTTTGCATGCAGGGGGAGCTTTCCTCCTAAGGGAGCAGGTAGTTGAGCAGGGCTTGGAAGGGTTAAGGTTAAGTCATTGTGCCATTTTTCCGTAGGGGGGTGGCTTACTACTCCCTGCTTTCGAAGTGGGAGCCCTCCACTGCTTAGGTCTGTGCGTAGCCTGAGACTGTAGTCTAGGTTGTCTGCTGTTCCTGGGTTTGGACTGAAGGGACTGGAAAGGACCAGTTCTTTAAAAGCCAATGCCTACTGAATTTGAGAGGCTGTACTTGTAGAAAATCTTCAACAGTTTGCATAGATTTAGCTTTTTCCTCCCTCCTTTTGAGGACTTCTGCTTTGTTGCCAAAAAGGCGGTCTTGGTTTAAGGAAGCATTCAGTAATTTAGCTTTAACATGATCTGGCAAGTTTTGTTCCTTAAGCAAAGTACAGACCCAGTGACAGCAGCCTGCAAGATGCTTCTAAAATGTTAAAACCACATTGCAAAGTATGTTTATCAACTTGTTCTGCAGAACGCATTAAATCTTGCAATTCTTTGTGTGCAGCAGTCAGGAATGATCATTTTCTGTTTAAGTAGTCCCATAATATGCTGCTGATGCTTTAACATATGAAACTAGCAATTTAAAGCACTAATGGCCAAAGTAGCAGAAGTGTATACCTTCTTACCCCATCTGTCCAAGGCTCTAGAATCTCTATCAAAAGGGGTAGGACTTTTGGCAGCAGGAGCCTTAATGCCTTTTGGTCCTTGGGAAATGGCTCTGGATCCGCAGGAAGATTCTTGAAGAGGAACTTGAGAGTCGGGTACTCTGCAGTACCTGTCAGGTTGGGAATTGGAGGGAAAGTGTCTGGGGTAAGGCTAGATTCCAAGAAAGCATCATCTACAATGTCCAGAACAAGAGGGATAGCTAAAGGCCTGTGCTGAGGCAGGAGTAAGAATTCCCTATGTCTCTTTTTGGACTCTGAGTAATCCTGGCTTTCCCAGCAGAAATGCTCCCTAAGAGTATGCAAGGTTTCACCGAAAGAAAGATCTTCTGGAGGGGAAGCAGAGAGAATGGAATCCTCTTCATCATAATCCTCATAAGTAGATAAGGGCAAATCCTGGTGATCAGAAGGAGCAGAAATATCAGATTCCTGATCAGAAGAATCTGAAAGAAAATCAGTTCTAGGTCTCAGAGGGGGAAGGCTGGCTTCCCCTAATTAAGGTAATAAGGTTATCAGCCATTCTAAGCACTTGTTTTTGAGGCATATGGGCCTGAACCTGCGGTTTGGTCGGTTTTCTAGGCATAGTGCAAGTTTCTGGCCTGGATAAAAACAATGGTGTCTGTTTAATATGAATATCTGTAGGCCTGAATACACTCAAAAGCCGGTACCTGCACAGCGGCTCCAGACCCTTCCAAGGTAGAGACATCAGCAGGTTCAATAGTCGAAGAAGCATCTTGCGGCATACCAGACTCCGAATGGGTCTCAGTAGAGGCCTGCGAATTTGAAATAGCTAGTATCAGGGGCTGCGAAAGCACCTTGCTGAGCACCAGCGGACTGGCGACTAGCTTAACGGAAGCATCGTCGGCAGTTTTGGACCTATGCGGTCTGTCTTTATAGTCACGTTTTTTCAGAAGATCGGTAGTCGGATGGCTTAAAGTAATTTCGGAGTACACAGATTACGAAAGTAATTGGCTGCAAAAATAGCCAGACAACTATTAGTTCGGGAGTTGAAAAAGGCACAAAACCGACAGCGAGGGACATAGTGGTCTGGGCCTAAAGAGGGGATGCAGTACGAATTAAAATCTCTGAGGTATTTGCTTTCCACAGGTAAGACAATTGTTAACTTTTACTGACATCAGTTAGAGCAAGAAAAAGGATCCCCAAAGGGGTACTTATCTTTATTGAAGACTTCATGTCTGAAACTCAAAAATGAAAATTTCAGGAGACGGCTGACCGGCACTTGCAACTGCTTCTGCTTCGGGCACTGCACAGCAAGAAAGACTGATGTAATGGCATCGGCTGCATGTTTTATACCCCTGATTACCTGATGTCATGGAAGAAGAGACCGCATCAGACACAGAAAATCTGGCCGGCTGAGGGCTACCTGCAGGCAGATAACCCAAATGTGACTTACTGCAACAGTGAAACAATGTAATAAACAACAAAAGTAGTGTAGGAACAAACAACAACGAATCCAGCAAAGATATCCAACACTAAGTCCAAAGAATGCCTCCGCACACCAGCAATGATACGACCTGTATTTAATTCCAATACAACGAACAAACGTACAGAAAAAAAGACTCCGCTAATAAACAGACAATTATAGTAAAATGGATTTAGCACTTTCTTCCACCTACAATGTGGACTTCTCCAGAATCAACAAACAATTCAACAAGGACCAATTTATCAACTTCTTGGCGTCAAAATTTAAAAATTCCTTTAAATTTTAAATGTGTAGTACCTATGCCTATTCCTAATGATTGTGTGTGTATATATATATATATATATATATATATATATATATATATATATATATATATATATATATATGTGTGTGTGTGTGTGTGTGTGTGTGTATATATATATATATATATATATATATATATATATATATATATATATATATATATATATATATATATATATATATATATATGTATATATATATATATATATATATATATATATATATATATATATATATATATATATATATATATATATATATATATGGTCACCTTTAAAATCTCGAACTCGCGTTTGCCGAAACGGAATCAGACGGGACGAGAATAAAACAGATGACCGAAGGTGAGAACCACGGACTCGGTAAGTGTGCGATCAGTGAGGGATTTAGTGTTAGGAGCGGACAGGTAAGTGTGCGATAGTGAGGGACTGTGGGTTAGGTGGGTTAAGTGAGTTAGGGTTAGGGTGCAGGTAGGGTGTGTGCGATGGTGAGGGACTGTGGGTTAGGGGTGGGTTAAGTGAGTTAGGGTTAGGGTGCAGGTAGGGTGTGTGTGCGATAGCGAGGGACTGTGGGTTTAGGGGTGGGTAAGTAAGTTAGGGTTAGGGTGCAGGTAGGGTAAGTTTGCGGTAGTGTCGGACCTTAGGGTTAGGGTTTGGGTTAGGGATAGTGCATATGTTATGTAGTGTACTGTGTTGTTTACGTGTAGTGTGTTGGTGTGATGGTTTTTGGTGTTTTGCGTTGTCGGCGTTTTATGTTGTCGGTCTTTTCGTTTCGGTCATTAGTGTGTAGGGCAAACGCGGTTTCGAGGTTTTAAAGGTGATCCATATATACATACATACATACATACATACATATACACACACACACAGGAATGTTCGCAAATATAAATCTCATGCACCAGTAGAAACTGAAATGAATACTATCTAATGATAATAAATAATAATAAATACAGATGTAGAATATATATAAAGCATGATGAATATATATAAAGCATGAACCGCAAAAATATATATATAATATGACTCATGTAGCAAACTATATTACAATATATACAGGCTTGCGTTCTCAATTAAATGAACTCCTATCGCTAAACTAATATATTCAATGGGGAATATATAATAAAAACTCATACATATAAAAATTCATGTACATAAAAAAATTCATATGCATGTAAAAAAAATCATATGCATGCAAAAAATAATGTGGAATTAAGATGTATATAACCATAATATAAATCTCAAACAACTTTCTATATTAAATTACAATGAATATGATACTAAAAAACTAGTCATTTCTAAAAATATCTAGGTACAAGTGTTAATAGCACTTATGAATAATTAAAAAATTAAAAAGTAATAAGTAATAATAAATGTATATATAATGTTAAATAGACTACATAAAGTTAAAAAATCATCAATACTAAATTTCCTTACAATCTATACCCAAGTTTTAGTAGTCAATAGTGGTTTTATATTAATGTATTCGTTTAGACCCGGTGATGTGGCTGCATCCATAAGTATTTGCCATCTAACTTCCTTTTCCGCTAATATGGCCTTAATATTTCCCCCTCTATTGTTCACCTTAACTTGTTCTAAAATGGCGAATTTAAACCTATGACTGTCATCAGTATGTGCCACATGTCTATAAGGCATTGGTGTCATCTTTTTTCTTAATGGCATAGAGGTGGTCGTATATGCGTTTTTTGAACTTCCGTTCTGTTTTGCCAATATAAAAACTGGTGCAGCCTATACATACAGCCATTTATATAACACGATGTGCATTACAATTCCCTTGACAGAAATAAATATTAGTCCCATTGACATTACCTAACTTTATAGTTTCAGCTTCTAAGATCACATGACAATTACAACTTCCACATTTGTGAGTTCCTTTGTATTTGGTATTGTATCCATCTACCCCATTATTTCTCTCTAGTAATAACTTCATATTTATTCCCATTTTATAAACAAATATGGGTGCTTTATCTACTATGTCTTTCAATGTGTTCACAGTCAGTATATTCCAATATCTATTTAAAATGTGTTTAATATACTTAGCTTGGGGTGTGTATTCTATAATACATGCTCTTCTAAACTATGTCACCTGACCTATTGTTAGAATTTTGGAGGGGTCTACCCAATACTGGAAAATATTTTTTACCCCATTCTCCTATAACATATTTTTTTACTTCGTCCAGTAAATTTATTGGATATCCTTTAGCAGTAAACATTCTACCTATAAAATCCAACTCATCTATCATTTCCTCATATGTGGATGTCATTCATGCAGCTCGAATACACTGTCCCTTAAAAATGCTTTTTTTAGTGGAATAGGGATGATTACCACTAAAGTCCAAGTAATTATTAGAAAACGTATTTTTCCGATATATACGCGACTTGAATCCATCATTGTGAATGGTGACAAACGTATCCAAATATGCTATGCCTTCTCGACTGGTGTTACATGTAAACTTCAAAAATGCACTAGAGGTGTTCAAAAATGTAATAAACTCCTCGATACTTTCTTCAGGTCCGTCCCAAAGGATAAACAAATCGTCCAAATATCTTTAATAGTATCTAATGTATCGATAGTACTGACTCCTAAAAAGAGTTTCGTTTTCCCAGTCGGGCATCACCAAGTTGGCATAAAGGGGTGCGCAAGCGGCACCCACAGCCACACCCTGGGTTTGTCTGTAAAATTCCCCCTCAAAGTAAATGTAATTGTGTTCAAGTATCATGGACACGAGTTCAATAATTAATCTAGCATGTTCCCAATCCAAAGCTGAGTAGTGTCTAATAATGTTTAGGAAGCTTTCCAAGCCCTCATCTTTTGGAATACTCGAAAATAAATCTATTACATCAACTGTGATGAAATAAGTCCCTCTTTCCAAGTTTGTGAGGTCAAGTTACTTAGAAAATTCCAGGAATCCTTAATTAAGTGTGGGATCCTGTCATAAATGTGTTTTAACCACATATCAATTGCTACCCCAAAGGGAAAGGTCTTAGAATAACTACCAGATATAATAGGGCGAAAGGGTGGATCCTGTATATTCTTGTGTACCTTAGGTACTCCTACTATTGTAGCTAGTTTGGGGTGTTCCACCGATAAGAAATTGTACAATTCTAAGTTGATCCTTCCATCTAGTAATAACTCTTCTATGAATAGATCAATCTTTTTAAATCCAATATTAATTTCATTCATAGAGACAGATGTATATTTGCCAGTATCAACTAATATTTCAAATATCTTATTCCTGTACATATTTTGGTCGTGAAACATGACAACAGTGAAACATGAAGATCAGGCAAACCTTTATTTTTGTCTGAAAAGGAAACAAATAATTGGTCAGATTTTCGAAATTCTTTAGTCCTGTGCAGGTAAAAAGTACAGTTGTGTACACTTACCATAAATGTAGATGTTCAGAGTGTATTCACTGTTGCAGTCATTACATTTGAGTTATCTGCTTGCAGTTGCCCTCGGTCTTGGGTCCTGCGTCGGTTGCTGTCCCTTCTTCCATGACGTCAGGTCGACAGGAGTATAAAACATGCAGCAGACGCCATTACATCAGTTTTTCTTGCCCCAGATGTCAGGTGCCCCCCAATGGGAAGCAATTAAATCTATAAGACATGGCTATACCTCCAACAAAAAAGCAAATACACCAAAAAGCTTTTTGAGCATAGTAAGCGAGAGCAGAGGCATAGCCAAAAGAAGAAAGGGGCCTGGAGGGAGGGTAACCAGGACTGCAACAATGAATACACTCTAGCATCTACATTTATGGTAAGTGTACACAACTGTAATATGTCCTTTGTGTTACACTGTTGCAGTCACTACATTTGGGTAGATTCCCAAAGCTAAGGTTGGGATGAGGAGGAGGAATTTAAATATAATTAGGACCAGCTATAAAGTCCTGCAAGACTGCAGTGGCAAAACTAGCTCTGGATTTAAAGAGAAATTGGCAGATAATGCTTGGTGAAAGTATGTACAGAACTCCAGGTAGCAGCTTCTAGGATGTCCCTGGTAGGGACGCCCCTGAGAAAGGCTGCAGAGATAGATGCAGCCCTGGTTGGAAGGGGTCTGATGCCCTGTAGGATAGGTTTTCCATGATGCTTATAGCAGAAATGAATGCAGTGGCCTATCCATTTTGAAATGGTTTGCTTTGAAATAGCTTTCCCCTCTGTCCCTGCAGCAAATGCCACCAGCAGTTGATCAGATTAACTATGAGGTTTAGTCCTGTCCAAGTAGAATCTTGGATGAGCACAGACAACTTAGGAGTGTAGCATCCGTTCCCCTTTGTTCTGTGGGTTAGGAAAGAAGGTAGGCAAATGAATGGACTGATTAAGAGCCACAATGGATACCACCTTGGGCATGAAGGAGTGATTAGTTCAGTGGGACACCCTGTCCGCATGAAAGATGATGAAAGGCTCCACTGCCATAAGTGCCTGTAATTAGGATACCCTTCTTGCAGAAACTATTGCTAAAAAGGAAAGCTGTTTTCCAGGAAAGGAACTTTAAATCTGCAGTAGCAGCTGGCACAAAAGGAGGAAGGGTGAGTTTCTCCAAAACAAAGGTAAGGCCCCAGGCTGGAGTTGGGAGCTTTCCTCAGTGGCCTTAAATTTTTGGCCCCTCTGAGGAAATGCTTGAGCAGTGGGTGAGAGAAGAGGGGAGGCTCTGTGCTATAATGAGCTGAAATAGCTGAGGCATGAATTTTAATGGAGGAAAAGGACAAGCCCTTATGAAGCATCTCAGTCAAATATTGTAGCATCTGCGGTAAATTGGGCACTGCTGCGCTCATCATTTGAGATTGGTTCCAGGTACAAAATCTTTTCCATTTTGCAGCATAAGATTTTCTAGTACTAGGCCTCCTAGCCTCTAAAATGCTATCCATCACTGATTTACTGAGGGGTGCTAAAAGAGAGGTTAGATGATTAGCCAGGCTGCTATGTTTAGGGTTTGCAGCTGAGGGTGCAGAATCTGGTTCTCCTGCTGAGACAACTGGGAAAAAGTCTGAGGCAGGTGCCATGGGGCCAAGCATGACACTGCGCAGGAGGGGATACCAGTGTTGGCGTGGCCAGTCTGATGCAATTATAATTGTCCTTGGCTTGTCCTGTTTGATCTTTAGTAGTACTTTGGAAAGAAGAGGCAGAGGAGGAAAGGCATAAACTAGGTTTTTCCAGCTAAAGGAAAGAGCATCCACTTTCCAACCTAGTTTGTGGGGAACCCTTGTGCAAAATTTGTCTAATTGATGGTTCTGGGGGGAGGCAAACAGGTCTATATCTGGGCTTCCCCATTTGCTTGTTAACATGTTGAAAATCCATTGTTCCAGTTTCCACTCGTGTGGGTCCATGAGGTTTCTGCTTAGTACATCTGCCAGTGTATTTAGTTTTCCTGGCAGAAATTGAGCATGTAGATTCACTTGGTAGCTCAAGGCTGTGTTCCATAATGCCGTGGCTAGTCTGCAGAGGGGGTAAGAATGTGTACCCCCCCTGCTTATGTACCACATGACCATGGTGTTGTCCATCTTTGCCATTAGTTGTCCTGGAAGAATGTGGTCCTTGAAGTCTGTCAGAGCATTCTGTACAGCTAACATTTCCTTTTGATTTACGTGTAGGTGTATTTGACTTGGGTTCCATTTGGCCTGAATGCACTACCCTGCCAGGTGAGCCCATTTTCCCTGAATGCACTTCCCTGCCAGGTGAGCCCCCCCATGCAGAGTCTGATGAGTCTGTTAAGGTTTGGACAGCAGGGGATAGTGTGAATTGTAGTCCCGGCCTCGTCCCACCAAAGGAACTCTAGGCTTAGACGAGGTATGATAGGAATCATAGCTTCTAGATCCTGTGAATGTTAACACCATAGACTTTTGAGATACCATTGCAGTTTCCTCATATGCAGCCTTGCATACGGAATTAGAATTAGAAGAATGCAGGAGGCCAAGAACCCCAAGGCCTGCAGTATTTACCTTGGAGATAACTGGGTTTTTGTGGTCACATGTTTGAAGTAGGTTGTCAAATGAGTCCGTTTCTCTGATGTGAGGAAAGCCATCTGGGAAGTTGTATTCAAGCTTGCACCCAGGAATATAATTTGTTGACATGGTACCAGGTGTGATTTCTTTTCGTTTATGGTGTTCTCCAGACAAGTCCGTACCCTTTGAACAAAGGCCAGATGATTCAGAAGTATGTCCTGGCTTTCTGCCTGAATTAGACAACTGTCCAGGTATGGATATATTTGAATATTTCTTTGCCTGCACAATGCAATGACTGGAGCTAGGCACTTTGTGAATACCCTGGGCGCAGCAGATAAGCAAAAGGGCAGTGCAGAGAACAGACAGTGCATGCTGCCTGCTTTGAAGCGTAGGTATCTTCTGCAAGACTCCTGGATAGGGATCTGCAGGTATGCTTCTAAGTCTAGTTTGCCTAGCATAGGAAGAAGCTGAAGAGTCAGCATCTTGAATTTTGGAATCACCAGAAAGGTATTTAGAGTAGAAAGGTCCAGAATAGGACACCATGTATTGCCTTGTCTGGGTACCAGAAAGTCTCGAATAGAAACCTTGTACCAACTGAATATCCCCCATGCTTGAGAAAGAGAGTACTTGATTTTTGGCCTCTGCCCACTGATTTGGGGGTAGATCTGGCAATCCGCTTGGTGTTGGTAAGGAGTGGAAGTGAAATCTGCATCCTTTGGACACTATTTAAAACTCATTTTTCCTGGGTAATGAGTTCCCAGTTTTTGGCCTGCAGACCAATCTTTCCGCATAAAGGAGCATTCAGTTGGGAAGTGCTTGGAAGTTTTAAAAGCAAGTCATTGAGACAATTTTCCATATGGGGAGTCTTAATACTTCCTGATTTGGGTGCCCCCCCCCCCCAACTGCTTAGTCTTGTGTCTCCCCTGGGACTGAAAAGTACAGTTGTGTACACTTACCATAAATGTAGATGTTAGAGTGTATTCACTGTTGCAGTCATTACAATTGGGTTATCCTGCTGGCAGTCGGCCCTGAATTCCAAAGCCTGGGTCCGGCGTCGGTTGCTGTTGCCTCTTCCCTGACGTCAGTGCGCCAGGGGTATAAAAGATGCAGCCGACGTCATTTTCTTCAGTTTTTCTTGCCCCAGATGTCAGGTGCCCCCAAAAGGGTAGGCTAAAAATATGCCAATAAAATAAGCATGCACCAAAACATATAATACCTTCATCTACAAGTTAATACACCACATAGGTTGTATAGGTTAGGGAAGAGCAGATAAGTTGAAGCAAAGATATGGGACGGAGGGTGGGTAACCTGGACTGCAACAGTGAATACACTCAAGCATCTACATTTATGGCAAGTGTACACAACTGTACCATGTTCGTGTTTCACTGTTGCAGTTATTACAATTGGGTTGAATCCCAAAGCTAAGGTTGGTAGGCTGGAGCTACATAGCATTAGGAGGGGCTATTAGGCCCTGCAGAACTGCAGTGGCAAAGCCTGCCCTGGATTTAGAGTAGAGTGGTAAGTGATAGTGCTTTGTGAAGGTGTGCACGGAACTCCAAGTAGCAGCCTCTAAGAAGTCTTTGGCTGGCACTCCCCTGAGGAAAGCTGTGAAGTGACTGCTGCTCTGATTGAGTGTGGCCTAATGCCCTTAGGCACTGGCTTGCCATGCTGTGAATACCAGAAACGAATGCAGTGGCCTATCCACTTTGAAATAAGTCTGCTTTGAGACGGCCTTTCCTTGTGATCCTGCAGCATATGCCACTAGTAGTTGCTCTGTCTTTCTGAAAGTTTTGGTTCTGTTCAAATAGAAACGTAGCTGTCGGTGTATGTCCAAAGAACGCAGAATTCCCCCCCCCCCCTTATTCTGTGGGTTTGGATAAAAGGTAGGCAGATGAATAGTTTGGTTAAGGGCCACACTGGACACTACCTTAAATGTCAGGTTTGTCCTCAGAGAAACCCGGTCTGGATAAAAAATGATAAAAGGTTCCACAGCCATGAGTGCCTATAGCTCTGAGACTCATCTTGCAGAAGTTATTGCTAGGAGCAGAGCTGTTTTCCAAGATAAAAACTTTATCTCAGCTGTAGCGGCTGGCTCAATAGGAGGTAGGGTGAGTTTTTCCAAGACATAATTGAGGTCCCATGCAGGTATTGGTGGTCTCCTTGGAGACCTTAGATTTTTGGTCCCTCTGAGGTACTGTCCGCCAGTCTGGGGCAATCAGTATCATTTTCGGCTTCTCCTGTCTGACCTTTAGGAGTACCTTGGGGAGGAGAGGCAGTGGAGGAAAGGCACACACTTAATTTTTCCCAGCAGAAAGATAGGGCATCCACTTTCCATGCTTGCCTGTGATAAGTCCTTGTGCAGAATCTCTTTAGTTGGCAGTTGTGAGGTGAGGCAGATAGATTATGTCCAGGCTTCCCCATTTCCTTGTTACCATGCTGAAGACTTGTGGATCCAATTTCCACTCGTGGGGATACATGAGGTTTCTGCTTAGTTCGTCTGCCAGAGTATTTATCTTTCCTGGCAGGAATGTGCCTGCAGATGTACCTGGTAAGTCAATGCTGTGTCCCACAAAGTCATGGCTAGTCTGCAAAGGGGGTAAGAATGAGTGCCTCCCTGCTTATGTACCACATGACCGTGGTATTGTCTGTCTATCAGTAGTTGTCCTGGATGAAGTAGGTCCTTGAAGGCTGTCAGGGCATTCTGAACAGCTAGCATCTCTTTTTGATTGATATGTAGATGCATTTGTATTGCAGACCATGTGCCTTGAATACATCTTCCTGCCATGTGGGCTCCCCAGGCATAATCCGATGCATCCGTTGTTAATGTCTGTGTGGCTGGAGGTAGAGTAAGTGGCTGTCCCTTGTTCTGGCGACAGGCCTTCGCCCACCATAGAAACTCTTGTTGCAGGCAGGGAATGAGAGTAACCGTTGTTTCCAGGCTGTGGCAATGTTGAGTCCAAACACTATTTAGGTACCATTGAAGTTTCCTCATATGCAGTCTTGCATATAGAATTAGTAGACTGCAGGATGCCATGAAGCCCAAAGCCTGCAGAATTTTTCTTGCAGATAACTGGGCCTTTGTTGCCAACAGTTTGAAATACGTAGTCAGTTGCCTTTGTTTCTCTGGCATGAGATAAGCCATCTGGGGCAGTTATATTTAAACTTGCACCCAGGAATATTATCTCGAGAGGGTATTAGTTTTAATTTACGTTCGTTGACTGTGTACCCTAGGTATGGTTGTAATCTCTTTACAAATGCCAGATGCTGTAGTAGAATGCCCTTGTTCTCTGCTTGAATGAGGCAGTCGTCCAAGTAAGGATACATTTGTATTCCTCTTTGTCTGCAGAATGCAATTACTGGTGCCAAGCATTTTGTGAAGACCCTAGACGCAGTAGATAAGCCAAAGGGCAGTGCAGAGAATTGATAGTGCTTTGAGCCAGCTTTGAATCTGAGGTATCTTCTGCATGTTTGTCCGATTGGGACATGTAGGTATGCCTCTTTTAGATCTAAAGTCACAAGCCAAGCCTTCTTGCCCAACATGGGCAGAAGCTGCTTAGAGTCAACATTTTGAATTTTGGAATAGCCAGATATGTATTTAAAATAGATAGGTCCAGTACTGGTCTCCAGGCTTTGTCCTTTCTGGGTACCAACAGTAGTCTTGAATAAAATCCTAGTCTCTGCTTTTGCTCTGGTACTTGTTGAATGGCCCTCATGTCCATGAGGGATGAGACTTGTTTTTGTGGCTCTGCCCATTGATGTTTTGGCAGGTCTGGCCAACCGTTTGCCCTTGGCAAGGTATGGAAGTGAAACTTGTAGCCTTGTGACACTGTTTAAAGCCCATTTGTCCTGGGTTATTATGTGCCAATTTTGAGAAAAAAGTGCTAGTTTTCCCCCTAAAGGTGCTGCCAGAAGGTAAGTGCTGGCGCAGGCAGGGGGAAGTCATTGGGACTCTTTCCTGTATGGCTGTGATTTGTCTTCTCCAGTTTTGGAGGTAGAAGCACTCCATTGTTTAGACCTGAACGAACCTTGGGGCTGGGATCTGCCCCTTTGTGGCCTAACAATGGAAAAGGACCAATTCTTTGCAGGCCAGTGTCTGCTAAATCTTGGTGGCTGTACCTGTAAGAAATCCTTGACTGTTTGCATAGATTTTGCTTTGTCCTACATTTTCTTTAACATCTCTTCTGCTTTAACACCAAACAAAGAATCATGCTGTAATAGAGCATCTAATAATTTTGTTTTAACATGACCAGGTAGATTTTTGTTCCTTTAACCAAGCATGCCTCCTAATGACAGAACCCGTAACTGCGTCCCTGCAGGAGGCCTACAGAGAATCAAAACCACATTGCAAAGTATGCTTTCCAACTTGTTCAGCTGCATGCAATAATTCCTGCATTTCTTTGTTATCTGCACAATCAGAATTTATCAACATTTTCTGTTTAAGCAGTGACATAATATATTGCTGATATTTGAGCATATGAAACTGACAATTTAAAGCCCTTACAGCCAGGGTAGCAGAAGTGTAAATCTTTTTCCCCATATGTCCAGTGCCCTAGAATCACTGTCTGAGGGAGTAGGGTTTTTTGCAGTGGAAGCCATGACCCCTTTGGGACCCTGAGAAATAGTTTCTGGGTCAGCAGCAGGGTTTTTGAAAAGGAATTTATGAGATTCAGGAACCCTGAAGTACCTGTCCGGCTTAACGAGAGCTGGAGGTAAGGATCAGGGGTCAGACTGGACTCTGAAAAAACATCATCTACAATGTCTAACAGGTGGAATAGCTAGGGGCCTGTGTTGTGGTAGTAAAAGGAAGTCTCTGAGCCTTTTCTTAGATTCTGAATAATCCTGGCTCTCCCAGTGGAAATGCTCCCTCATGGTATGTAAAGACTTCCCAAAAGAATAATCCTCAGGAGGAGAGGCTGAAGGGATTGATTCTTCAGCATCAGAATCCTCACAAGGAGGAAGAGAGTATTCCTGATCAGAAGAGGAATCAGATGAAATGGAAACCTGATCTGAAGATTCATATTCTGTCTCTTGCCTAGGCCTCTTATCAGGAGGAGGGATGGGAACCCCTGATCAGAGTAATTAGGTCTTCGGCCATTTTGAGCATCTGTTTTTCAGGCATGCAGGTCTGTCCATGAGGCTGTTGTACTTGTTTCTTTGTCTGTAAAGGTGCTTTAGTCTTTGAAGCTGAAGTCGTTTTAACATACAATTGAGTAGGTCTGAAAACACCCACAAAAAACGATGCCTGCTCAGCAGCTCCGGACCCATCTGAGGGAATAGTTTCCGAAGGTACAATACCTTGAGCTTCCAGCGGCCTGGTCGACTCCATATGGGTGTCAGTAGCAGCCTGCGAGTCTAAAGTAGCAGTCGTCAGGGGCTGCGAAGGCACCTCACTGAGAACCGGCGACTGGTTTAGAAGAAGCCTAGTCGGTTTTGGACCTCGGATGCCTGTCCTTTTCCTTGTGTTTCTTGTGAATTCCGGTTGTCTGAAGGCTATCCGACGATATTGTATAGTTAAATCTTCTGCCAAAATAGTGAAATGCAAAATCGTACCGACACTTTAGTGTGCTGGTTAAATCTAGCACAAAACCGACAACTAGCAACATTGTGGTCAGGGCCTAGGCAAGGAATACAGTAAGAATGAAAGTCCTTATGAGGTATTTGCTTCCCACAAGAAATACAATTAACTTTTTCTGACATCGGTCTGGAGCAAGAAAAAAAGTTTCCCCAACGGGGCACTTAGCTTTTTAGTGAAGACTTCGGATCTGAAATTGGAACATGAAAATCTCAGGAGTTGGACTGGCACTTGCGAACAGCTTTTGCTTCGGGCACCGCATGGCAAGGAAGACTGGAGAAAATGGCGTCAGCTGCATCTTTTATATCCCTGGCACACTGACGTCAGGGAAAAGACAGCAACCGACGTCGGACCTACACTTTGGAATTCAGGCTGACAGGGTAGCCTGCCAGCAGGATAACCCAATTGTAATGACTGCAACAGTGAAACACGAAGAACATCTTCAATTTCTTTACAAACTTGCTGATTTTGCTGAGATCTGGAATTGATCTCCAGTCTCGTCTTTTTTGGAACTAAAAAGAATTGTAAGTTCCGGATCCTATTTGCTCTGTGGGGACTTCTTGGATGACTTTTTTTGTAGCAACGAGATGACCTCTGATGTTGCACGGTCTAATTGAATAGGTGATGCATCTGGTTGAGACCGGTTTACGGGGGGAGTGAAAGACTACTCCCGACTGCCTCCAGAGACGGACAGTCAGGCAACCCCTCAGGGGCGATGGAAACAACCATCAGAAAAGGTATCTCCCTGATGTTGCGGACCTCCTCTGCCGCAAGGGTAGCATCTTCTATTATATCCTCCCTCTCTGCCTCTAGGGGAGGGTTGACCTTGTGCCTAAGGGAAACCTTTTTGGGATTTAAAGGAACCACATTTTGCCACCTGTTTGACCCTTGGGATAGGGTCTAGAAGGAAGGGAGAAACAGACTCAGACAGCAGATAAGGTTTTCCCTTCCTGCTCACACCTGGTCAAAGTCTCTTACCTGCAGACCAAAATGAGCTGAACCATTGAAGGGGACATTGGTAAAGGAAGACAAAGGATTCCGTGAAGTTACAAACGCATCCAGGAATGCCTCCTAAGAGAAATTCCTGCTGCGGCTGCCCTGCTCGCTCAGTCAGCTGCATAGGAAATCAGCCTCATAGAGGAGTTTGCTATAGAGATAAGGGTGGAGAGCTGCGCAAATACGTTGTCCGTGGATCCTGAAGCTACTGAACTCCATCAGGAGGTTCCTTTGAAGTAGAGTAAAATGGGACAGGTAATTCAGCGATCTAAAGGTGAATGCCGCTGAAGAGAAGGTATGCTTTCAATATCTATCCATTGTCCTGAACTCTATTAGGAGGCTGGATTTTAGAAGATGTCTGACAACTCCTCCTTAGTGGCCGCTGCTACCACCATAGCATCAACAGGAACTCCCCTTAGGAAAAAATATCTTATCTTCTGGTGCAGTTAAATTTGGCCTCCTCGGGATAGGCTCCACTGTGTCCAGGGAGGTCCAGGCTTTCTGGGATATCACCCCCCCCAATAGCCGGTCATAAGGCAGTATCACCCACGAGGTGGAAGGTCAGGAACCAAAGGTCTCAAGGTACACAGATTCATCCTCAGTAGTGTTAGAGATCTTCCAATCGCCCCTCTGAGGATTTCAAGGATGTCAGAAAAGGAGACATCCAGAGAGGGGGATCTAGGGGACCCTTCTGACTCATCCAAATCAGTGTCTGACGTGACAGACTCAGGCGAGTCAATATGCTTCCTCTTACAAAGTCTCTTCCGAAGAAGCTCCCCAGTAGGACAATCTGGGGAAGTCTCAGAAGAGGGTACAACTCCAATGGGGGCTGCTTGAGCCTCTGATTCCCCATGCTGAGGGGTGCCAGGGGAGAGGAGGTTGCTGCTGGCGGGACATTTGGTCCAATGGCAGGGCTTTGGTACTGGAAAAAGCTCTCTCTATTGCTTCGAAGGCCTCTCCACCCTGCTCCGAGGACGACCTCCGTTCTGAGGAGACGGAAGGTTGGCTCTGAGCAGGAGGGATAGGCTCCAAAGCAGACGTGGGAACAGAGCCAAGTCGAAGCACCGAAAGGGTTGGTTCCAAAGAAAACCCGGGATGACTATCCCTCTCGGAGTTGACCAAAGAGCGTCGGCTCCCAGATGCCTCGGCTCCAGACTGAGCCGCAGAGGACAGAGATATCAGTTTCGAGGAAGCAGGAAGAAGTCTCGGAACCAAAGGTTCGAACACAGAAGAACCTGAAGTGTTTGGCTCTGAGAGTGAAGCAGTCAGAATAGGAGCAGTAGTCTGCAGAAGTGATGGCTCCGAAGCCTTTGGGTCCAAAGAGCTAACTTTTTGGCCAGAGTCAGAAAACAGAGCAACCTCCACCACCCGCCCTATGTCCTCATCTGAAAGTGTCCTGGAGAAATGGGTAGAGACAGAAGGAGATCTCCTCCTTTCAAAAATAGGAGACTTTAAAGATGGTGAGATAAGGTCGAGAATAGGAGTGTGTCTCGATACCGAAGGTTGCCTCAGCGCCGAGGAAACCGATGGCACAGAGACAGAAGGTGAATTGCAACCAGAACTCCTTGGCTCTGTGGCTTTAGATTTTTTTGACGGCTCTGAAGCTGGAACCAAAGAGTTCCTTTTAACAGTTTTGAGAGCTGTCTGACCAAGTTCCAGCTGTTCCTGGAAGGAACTGGTCATAAGATCCCTGTCAGTTTAACTTGCGTTTCCTCTCATTAAGGACTAGTACTTAAGACATGGCAAAAGGTACAGGGTTCTTGTAAATGAGCTTCACCCAGACAGTACATACAGCTAGTGTGACTTAAAAGACATTTTCTGTGAACATGTCACATTTCTTGAAGCCCGAAGGGCAGTGTTCCTTACGGTCTCTGTCTTTTTCTTTGGACATACTGAGAAGAAAAAAAACAAGGCTAACACCACTAATATCAATAACAACACTAACTATAACTACCAGTAAAGTCATGGAGAAAAAAGCTTTTTTTTTTTTTTTTTTTTTAAAAGGAAGAAGGGCTAACACACAGGGAGGAAAGGCCCTTTAATTTAAACGGGCAACTACAGCCCTCTAACTAAAATGGGATGTACAATCCTAAATTTTGTGCAATAAGGGATCAAGCACTCAAACAACAAACACACAGGTAACACTAAATACTATCTAAAGGTAAAATATAGGAAAAAGGACAAGAAAATAGCAAGATATATCAAAACTTTTTACTTAGCCAACGATCCAGTAATTAAACAACTTCGAAGCTTTAGCGGCAAACGAGATCTGGAGAATTGCCGTGAGGCACCATGGGATAGGAGTCCGTCTCGAGCCATTAAAAGATGTGCAGCTCTAGTATCGGACGTGTCGGAGCAGAGAATCGGCTCCAAACCCATCCAGCAAGAATTACGGCGAAAAAGGACTACATTAACCTCAGTGTACTGCAAGCATATGACTGAAGTAGCATGATGGATCACTGAACAAGACAGTTCTGCCTCAGCTACAGGAAAAAGGGTTTATTTCCGACTTCTGGTGACTAATTCCTTACACTGTACCTTGGGGACACCTTATCCAAGTACTAAAGATCTCTCACCTCTGAAAAAGTGCTTGTTCGGCTTCTCTAAAAGCTGTCAACAGAAACTGAACTAAACCTTGTGCGTGAGCCCCAAATCGTCACTGGGAGAGATGCATGACAACCAGTTCACTTTTCCAATTAAAGCAATACTAAGGATATACAGAGCTGCAACAAGAACAGTGACAGGGTATGGCTACAGACCTAAAACAAATATGCAGAGCATGCTAAATGGGCAGACACTTAAGAATATGAACTACGACGATAAAAAACGTGAAAAGGCAAACATGAAACTCGACATTATTTCGTCAATACTATGAAACAATGGTTTACTCAACTAAAGCTAGGCAATTTAGGAAAAAAAAAACCCAAAACTCACCTGTGCCATTCAAACCAATCAGACCATACCGCCTCCCGGAGTTTAGTTCTAATGTGGTATCACTGAGTAGCTCCTGTCCATGAAAGGTCAGTGAAAGGTTAATAATGTGAACATCTGTGCTATTGGGATGAGATGCCAGTACACCAGTCACAGCCCTTGCTGCTGCCTTCTTCATCTCAAAATCATCAAGTTCCTTCGTCAGTTTTTCAACTAAAACAAATGCCAAAATGTACAGCGTAAGCTTTCGATATGGCAATCACCATTAGCTTCACAGAACAAAACAATGCCAAATTAATATTACATGTTCATGAATACATGCGAAGGTACTCCATCAGACCACAGAACATCCAACATTACATTCCATCTCAAAAGAGAGTCAAAGAAGGCATCTGCTGGCTTATTATGTACAAACAAGTTTATTCTACTCCAGAAATCAGCACTTGCGTACAATTTTTAACATGACTACATGGACAATATCCAGAATCTAATTTAAAACCCCACAAAGCAAACTAGGTATATACCACACTAACTGGAGAAGATACTGTAAGCAAAGTTTAAGTAATAGAGTAATACTAACTGAATGAAGAAAGTTATAGATGAGGCATTTTTACATTTACTATTAAACTATGACCTCCATACCACTTTAAACTATACTAGAACCACTACCAAAATCCTAGTACTAATTACTTTTCTTTTAATGGCTTTAAAGAATTATCTGGAGTTAAATATTTACAGCTTCCCTGTGCCTTGCTTGGATACCTCTGACTAAAAGACCTTGCTTTGCCTCTAAAACCATCACTGAACCTACAAAGCTGATGTAAAAAAACACAGACTTTTGCACTGGGGATTGTGTAAACATTATGGTATCCATTAGCAACAGCTCAAAAAAGATAGATGCTAGAAAACCAGATATAGTGGTCCAAAAAAAGACGAAGTAGCACTTGATCACGGAAATTGCTATACCCAGTAACTAGTGTCTTGCGCACGGAGAGACACAAAGTTATAAAATATCAGAATCTGCAATCAGAAACGAGAGCAACGTGGAAGAAAGATACCCAGTCCCAATAGTAGTTGGAGCACCGGGTCTTAAAAAAAATTTATAATTGTACTTAGATACATTACCAATCCATGTAACCTCGTACGAATTGCAGGAGTCATTAATGGGCACACTGCAAGTGCTGCGAAGAGCACATTTGGCTGACATCAAATATTGAAATACTAATTTCATGAAATTTAAATGTACTTAGACAGAACAAGGTCCACTCCAGTGATAGTATTAGAAACCCAAATTTGGAGAAATTAAAAAAAACTGGTGTATGTATGTATATGTAGATATATATATATATATATATATATATATATATATATATATATATATATCTATATATATATATATATATATATCTATATATATCTATATATATATATATATATATATATATATATATATCACAGCAAGAGGTTCTCCCGTTCCATTCTCGGCTGGAGCGCCTTTTGTGTGGAGTCTGCATGTCCTCCCCGCGGTCGAAAGACATGCGTGAATGGGCGTGCCTTCGTTGAAGGTTGGGCATCAAGCTGGCACCTTGGCATCGTAAAAATCTACTGAAAATAATTAGCAGACCGGAGTTCCACTGTGACGACTCCTAACAGGGAAAAGCCGAAAGAAGACCACAAACATACGTGTATAGAGACGCACACTGAGACAGATATATATATATATATATATATATATATATATACATATATATATATATATATATATATATATATATATGAGAGAGAGAGAAAGATATATAGACACATTATATATATATATATATATATATATAAGAGAGAGAGAGAGAGATATATAGATATATATATAGATATATATAGATAGATACATAGATAGATACATAGATATATAGACACATAGATATATAGATATATAGATATATATATATATATATATATATATATAGACAGATAGATATATAGATAGATATATCTGCCACATAACACAAGCACTCAGGTCACTCCAAGGCAAGTACAAATATGACTCAGTCATTGTCCATGATGGTGTGAATGACCCGAGACGTACCTCCCTGGACTACATGAAAAGAGACAGAGGAGCTCTCTGAGCATGTAGCCCAGGCCGGTATGACCCTGACCTTGAGTAGCATCTTACCCTCACCAAGAATGATGCCACAGTATGAAGACAAGATTATCAATTTCAACAATTGGCTTAAGTATTGGTGTCATTCAAAGGGGATCCAATGCCTGTCAGCCTGGGATGACATGCTCGACAAGCCACGATGCTTCGCTAGGGACGGCTTGCACCTGTCACCCCTGGGCTTTCGGATATTGGCAAAGGCTCTTGCTACCCCCATAGTGCCTTTTTTTGCTCAAGGCTCAAAAGACAAACCCACCTCCATAGGTATCACAAGGGATAAGAAACAGAGTAATGCTACTCAACGCCAGAGGTCTAAACCTCAAGATGCGCGCACTCGAAACTCTCGTTAGCATGGAGAACATCGATATCTGTGCAGTAACAGAAACCTGATTCAAGGATCTCGAAAGCACCCCAGCACTACCAGGTTATACCCCATACCATGCTTTTTGGCCCCAAAACTTGGACCGAACCACAAAAGGAGGGGGAGTATCAATATTCGTCAAAGATACCCACACCTCCAGGTTGGTGGCACAGCACGAAGCATCAGAGACTATCCATGTGCAACTAACAGTGGGTAAAACTTCCTTCCAGTTTATAGCCTGCTACAGACCACCCTCCCAAACCCAGGAACCCCACTCGGCCTTCCTGAGAACACTGGAAAATATGAAGATCTCTCCAAACACCATTATATTCGGTGACTTCAACTACCCAACCATAGACTGGGAGCATTACTCTAGCTCCAAAACCCTAGCCCAAAGGTTGCTAGAATTTATAAACTCAAATGCTATGGAACAACTCGTTACCACTCCCACAAGAGGGGAAAACATACTGGACCTGATCATCACCAACATGGGGACTCTATGCTCCAGACCAGAAGTGTATCCCTCACTGGTAAGATCAGACCATAAACTAATCTCACTGGATATTCACATCCCGACCCCACCCCATGCCCAGAAAACCACAGTGAAAAACTTCTCTAAAGCAAATTTCACACTCCTCAAAACAGAGGTGGAATCCTTCAAAGCCCCCAGGCCTGTGGATAATACGGCCCAGACCACAAAATCCTTTATAAACACATTCTATGAACACCTTCAGGAATGCATGGATCATGCAATCCCAAATAAAACCAAGACCCAATCCTCCAAAGGCAGACGTCCTGTCTGGTGGACCCCAGCCATAAACTATACAATAGAAGGAGGAAGCTACTACATGACAGAGCAAAATCCCAAAAAGGGAAGGCATCTCTGATCAGTATTAGCAAAAAACTATGGGCACTCATAAAACCATCTAAAACCAGCTTCGAGAGAAAAATTGCACAGGACACTAAGGATAATCACAAGGCTTTCTTTAGTTATGTTAGGAACCTGGGTGAGAATTCCCAGATATGCTCAGAATTAGTCCAAAATGACAAAAAATACACAGAACCCACAGACATTGCCAACATCCTAGCTGACAGGTTCACCGCAAACTTCTCCCCCCTTTCCCCACCAAAAGGGTTAATATCTATCCCAGCAGAGTGCTGCCCCCCTGACATCTCAGATGCTCAGGTAAGAGCTGCCCTCTCCAAAGCAAGAAACACAGCATCAATGGGACCAGACGGTGTCCCGGGCTGTGTCCTACATGAACTCCAAGAAGAGCTAAACCCAAACATAAAACTACTGTTCAATCTCAGCCTTACTACAGGATATGTACCCAAAGAGTGGCGTAC
>NC_056732.1:1500962631-1500977631 GCF_019279795.1 Protopterus annectens | reverse complement strand
ACAAAGAAGGCTGATGAGAGAAGATTGTTGTTTCGGTGGTTGTTAATGGAATCAATAAAGGATAGTAAGGCTGTGGTGGTACTATGGTAGGGACGAAATCCATGTTGGCAGTTTGCTAGGAGATTATTGTGAAGGAGGTGATTAAGTAGCTGTTTATGGATGCATTTCTCCATTATTTTGTCTTGATATATATATATATATATATATATATATATATATATATATATATATATGGGTTGGGAGGATGGCCTAATGGTTAAGGTGCTTGTCTTACAAACACAAGGTACAGGGTTTGAATCTCACAGGGGGATAATTGGCTAGGCTTAAAATGGCTCGCAAAGGCCATTAGCCTAGTACTAATCTATGAATCTATATATCTATGAATCTATATATCTATATCTATCTATAGATAAGATATCTATAGATCTAGATATCTATAGATCTAGATCTAGATATAGACATCTATAGATCTAGATCTAGATATAGACATCTATAGATATAGACATCTATAGATATAGACATCTATAGATATAGATATCTCGATATCTCGATATATAGATATCTCGATATCTCAATATATAGATCTCGATATCTAGATATATAGATATCTCGATATATAGATATATATATATATATATATATATATATATATATACATACATACACACACATCTCTATCTATATATCTATATATACATATTTACACAACAATTCTTTATTGCCCTTATTTTCACAACCAGCACCCATTGCTGCTGTACAAGAGGGACACAGGTGGAACCCCCGGGGTGAATTTACAGTCACCCATCGAATCATTCAGGTTCCATTTGAAGAGGGCCAACATAACAGACCCTCCATTTTCTCAGTTTTTGTATCATCTTTCAAGTCTCTTCACACATATCCTTAGCTGCCACACTAGAGTCATTTTTAATCCATACTCATAAATATTTCATTTTATCATGTCCCCATAAATAAGGTTATTCCTGAACCAGTTCATGTGTGGGTACATAATTTACCGCTATTGCCTTTATTTTATCTTCATTAATTTTGCATCTCGAAAAGATGAGAAACCGTCTCAAAATGTTCCCCAACACTAATGTCTTTTTCTGGTTTGGTTAGGTATGAAATAACATCTGCAAATAAATCCAACTTTGACTACCATACCAATTATATCCTTGAATTTCTGAGTCCCTTATTTTCTTTGCAGTGGCTCGAAATATAATGCAAATAAAGGTGAAAGAGGACACCCCTGCCTGGTTTCTCTGCTCAAGCAGAAATCATCAGGGAGGACCCCACTCACTTTAATTTTTGTCTCCAATCCCTCATATATTTTCCTAATCAACCTTGTAATTTTTTCAGGAAATGCAAATGCTTTCATGCCCTGCATAAAGTTTAAGCTTACTCTGTCAAATGCTTTCTCTGCTTCAAGACCCACAAAAAACAGTAGTGTTATCTTACATACTGCTTCCCTCTGGATCATCAGTGTTCTGTTAATGTTGCCAGATGTTTGCCTTCCTTCCACAAAACCACACAGATATGGATCAATCAGTTTTGACTTTACGTTTGCCATTCTTTTAGCCATTATAGACATGAACACTTTATAATCATGTTTAGTATTGAAATGGGCCTGTATGATGCTGGAACGGATGGATCTTTACCCTCTTTAGGTATTGCAGCTACCACTGCTTTCTTCCAGGACGGTGTACCTTAATAAAGGAATTTCGACTGGGAACACAGTCTACCCTGCTTTCATTACTTTTGAATACTTGTAATTCTGTATAATATTTCAAATTATATTTTTTGACTTGGGATGAATTTAAGTTCGCCCATTATCTGATCTAATTAATATACAGTGATTAACTAGATATATATGAATTGAAAATTTTCCACACACAGAAGTAGTTTCTTACACAGTTTTGTTTTTGGACCCATTATATTTGTTTAGTGGGTTGTTTGAGACTTTGGGAATACCACCGAGATCACTTGTTTATTAAACAAAATCTTCCAGATCTTCATAAATTTTGCGCTCCTAGCTTCCAATCTTGCGGAGGAGTACCATCTATTCTTGAGGACTTGCCTGTAGCTTGATTATACATCACAAATTTTATTTAATTTCCTTCTATCCTGTCAGTAATTGAGCCTCGTATACCTCTAACCTTGGCATATTTCATTTTTCGATAAACTTTTCCATTTGTATCTTTTCTTGATTTTCATATTTCTCTGCTTTATAGAGTCATAGAATTTCCAAAATGCATCTAATACCTCTACAGGATCACTTGCCTTCTGTGTTGCAGGCTCCCTGAGTTTGGCAACATCTTCTTCTACTTTCTGTTAACTGCGTCATTATGATAAAAGTTTTTGTGCTCTGTTATCAAAAAACAGTTGCTTAGCAGCAGTCTTTCTAAGCTTGTGCATATTATCGAGGTAATCACTTATTTTATGCTTAGCATTCTGCAGTTGATCCTCCTCTTGCTTTTTGATATTTCCCCTATTCAGCGATACTTTAACACTTGTCATTCTCTCTAATTGTTGTTTCTTAATTATAGCGCCCTTTCTTTTACTTCTACCCTATTTCTAAACTCACTTTTTTTCTGTTGGAAATCTGTATACAAAAATATTTCCTGACATGTATTTAAAGTTTTGTAAAAAGCATTGAAATGTTTTATGTAGTAGTGAACGAATCATATATATATATATATATATATATATATATATATATATATATATACACACACACATACATATATATATATTATATATATATATATATATATATATATATATATATATATATATATATATATAGGAAGGTGAAATGGTTATGCATACCGATGCATGAGTAAATTATTTTAAGCAATGTAAAGTACTGCTAAGCACATTTTACCAGTATTGAGCATATTTATATTTAATTGCTCGTAGCTGAGCACTGCATTAACTAGCGCAATGTCTCTGCACGGAGCTGCGCATCGCGCAAACTAGCTCAAACAGAAAATGTTTGCACGTAGCTGCACACCGCACTAACCAGCGCAATGTCGGGCAACGTCGAGCAACAGTGAGAAACGTCGGGCAAAGTTGAGCAAAGCCGGTTAAACACGGCCACATCTCAACTGTACCTTAACCATTGAGGTCTGGCCAGTAGGAAAATAAACAGTGACAGGGCTCGAATTCGGGATACTGTGCACTACAGGCACAGTACATATCCACTAAGCCATGACAGCATTTCATAACCATGCACTTTCAACAGACATCTATCAAAGGAATATTAAACATTGCTAACATCAGCTAAGCAGGTGTGCCTACAGCAGAGTTTTTTTTCCCAACTGGCCAATCACAAATAAGTGCGGCAAAGGAAGCATATTTAAGCTCCACAGGCAGGAATACTTGCCATAACTGGTTGTAGCTCCCTTCTGCAGTCAGCATGGCCGGGGTTGGAGAAAGCACTCTATTTCGAGCGCAATGTTGGGGCATTGAGACCACCAAAGTAATGGTTTGGCTCCTTGTCCACTATCACAAGGAAAGACTCCTGCGGGGCCAGTACCAGGGCACCCAATACAAAACGGAGGCCTGGAACAGTCTAGCTCGTGATCTCACCAGTGCCACTGGCGTTCCTCGGACTGGTGAGCAGGCCAGGCACCATTACTCTGACCTGAAGCAACACACGGAGGATCAACTGGACCAGTGGATCCAGGAGGCCCGTGGGATGGCAAATGCCCCAGTACTGAGTAAGTAGCCATTGTATTAAGTATTTAAGAATTGCTATTCTTGTCTATACTATGGACAGGCATGTCTCATCACTGCATTTACTTCACAGTTGCAGGTGTCAGGGCTATGAATCAGCAATCCCATGAAGATAGGCTGCAAAGGCTGCGTCACCAGGCAGGTTAGTAATTATTCTGCATGTACCGTTAAATAAAATACATGAGAGAGCCTTCAAACAAGTGTTTTAACCCAATAAATAAAAGGTGTAATAATTCTTTAATAAAGGTACAATTCCTGGAGTGTGTCTGTGTGATTTTCTTTGATATGTTGTCGTACTGTTGCATTTTAGAAATAGTACTGTTGTATTAAGCAGTGTCAGTTAGCCCACACTTGGGTAATCCAACATAAAGTGGATGAAGGGAGTTGCCAGTAGCTTTTATGCATATTTACAGACCTTAACTATTGGTTCATGCCCAGTACGTACAGGTTAATCTGGCACACGAGTAGCTTGGTATTGTGTTCCCCAGAAATGTCAGTGTGCTGCCAGAAATGTAGGGAGCTGTTAACATATAACTGATAATTTCACCTGAACATATCTAGATAATTATATGAAAGTAGAGCTGTCAGTGTACCATCAACAGCAGTAGTGTGTGTGAGAAACTCTCAAAATATGTAGCAGTAACATCTGCATCCTGGACAGTTTATATGTCAGATACAGCTCATGTATATAATGATCTAGCAAAATCTATTTGCACAATAGAAGGACATTGGGTAGTGTAATAATACATACAAGGGACATATAACTGCAGTTAATAGGAATGTAGTGTTAACTAGAAGGATATACAAGTTAATTGAGCCATCTTTTCCACCCTACCGTATGTGCATAAAAAATACAATTCCACACCTCAATGGGTATGACTAATCACAAAACATTTGTTGGGACATATGTGCTACTGGTTCATAAATATTTGCATTCATTTCTATGCATGTGCCCTTTTCAAATACCACAATATTGGTGACCTGTTGCCATCAATTAAACCTGCATGCTGTTGTAATGTCCACTATTGTTCTATATATGCATGTGTTATGCTTGCTTTTCAACTGTTGAAACTCTGGTGTGTTGGGTTAATGGGAATACTTTTGCATGCTGTTATAACTAACTGGGAATGCTGTTGACTGTTACTAACCCATATCTTTATTACATTCTCCAAAACATAGATCGTACGGGAAGGCCGGTCCCAGCGGACCCACCTGTCCCACCTCAGCTGGCCATGGCACCTGGCACCAGCAGGTCCGGTGCCCAGCCTGGGACCTCCTCCTCCATTGGCCCTGTGCCACCTTTGGGTGGAAGCGCTGCAGGGGATGGGGCTCGGCCCCCACGTGCAAGTGGGGACAGAGGAGGGCCACCTCTCACCCTTTGAACTGTCTGGCTGTGGTGCGCAGAGAGATTGAGCGTTCTGTTGCAGAACCTCTACGCCAGCTTGAGGAATGAGTGGCGCAACTCCCTTGTCAGCCTGCCCCTCCTACACAGCCCCCAGCACAGCCACACTCTGGGCTGTGAAGGTGCAGTGGTGACTGCCCATGGGTGGGGATCTCAGTTCCACTGTTGCCATCTGTGGGCTCATGGGCTTGCGATTTCCAAACATTCCTCCACGTCAATGGTGTTCACCCACCCCATGTGTCATATTCCGCCCCTGTATGCATCTTTGTCTTGTCCGTTTACCTCCCCAACCTACTTCCCCTACCCTACATTCCACTCTCATCTGAAAAAAAAAAAAAAAAAAAAAATTTACACCCCGTACATAGCTGCCCATTTTGCACTTATGTCCCCTGGACACAAAATGTAATTTAACTGGCATTACAACATACTTTGTTGTCCTCACCCCTCTCTCAGGGGTTGAAGGTTTCATTTTTACCTCAAAATTTATTCCATATGCACAGCTGTTGCTGTTAAAGAAATTGGCAGCTATGGACCTTCCCCTACACCCGTCCAGCACATCCCCGAGCTATTTTCCCTACTCTTTTTCTCGCTTTATGTCCCTTTTTCACCACTTTCCTATCTCCCTATTTTCTTTTCTTTCAAAGAAATGAGCGTGGGGGCTAGTGGGAGTAAGCACTATTAAGCAGTAGTTAGCGGGTTAGAGCGAGTGCGCGCGTGTTTGAGCTTAGCTAAGCATTGCGCAAACCTGCTTACAATGGCTTAAAAGTGCCTTAGTCAATCTGTATGCGAGGGCCCTTGAACAAAACACCTCCGTCAGTCTCGAACCCGGGACCTTGTACACACTACACTGCATGAAGTACCACCAAGCCATGGTAGATATACAAGTTGGTGCTAACATAAATATATCATGTATCAGAATGACTGAATGTAACAGAAAAATACGAATGCCATACCACAATTTGTTGTGTGGATCTTTACCAACAGTTGTTGTGGAATTACATTATATGACTGTGATGGGAAGCAGCCACTCTAGCAGGAAATAATGTTACACCATCACTTTTCAAACCCCACACAGTATCACAGCAAGACAAACACTGGCATATCTGTTTAGGGCAGAGGCCATACCTCCCAACAGTCCCCAATTTTCAGGGATGTCCCTGATTTTGAAACCAAATTTAGCTCTGTCCCTCGGAATCCCTCCGAAAACTACTGACTTTGGCCAGAAAGGTAGAGAATTACACGTAATGAGTAATGACAATAAGAGTTAGACACACTTTTTACTTCAGAAAAGGTGCATTAATCCATATGCTCTGGTTCTCTCAAAGTCTCAACTTAATGGCACTAATATTTTAAAGGTGTCCCTGACTTTTTCTCTACTTTTCCCTGAGTCTGTTCAAATATGTACCCGCGTATTTGAGAGGTCTGGCAGAGGCAGAAACAGAGGCATAGCAGCCTTTCTGCTGTTACACACTGTGCAAATAAGCTTTGGAAGGAGTTCTGGAAGCATATATGTAGGAGTACAACAGTGAAATACAAAAGGATGTAGCCATGTATTGGTAGCAACCAACTGTAACAATGCCATTGCTCTAGTGCTGAAAAGACCTGTGTGGTGCACAGACAAAGAACAGGCTAATCTCTGGCTACCATGTGGATAGGTCCACAGTTGGGAGTTATGCAGACAGACTACTTGCCTTGATAAACTAACATGTACACAGCAACCCTGCAAGTCCAGCAAGATCAAATTCACACAATAATACATACGCTCTCTGTACGTCTGCACCCTTACCCAAATGTAGAATATACCTGTGTGTGCAGGGTCTACCAAGGATGTAGGTAAGCATACTCACAGTACTGAAATGTGTCCAGTTTTCTTGAGCAGCTTGTGCTAATGTCAACACTAAAAAAGCACAAACTGTTTAGAACTGAGTAAATGAATATTCACAGTATAGCAGTTCTCAAATAATTCTTGTGCCAAAGGAATGCATCTCAATAACTAGCTTTGTATGGCAGTTAATTGTAAATTTTGAAAAGTACATCCTCCCATGAATCTTGTGTTAGCATTTTGAGGGGTGAGTACATTTCTACACCAAGTGTGTACTGGAAGCAGCAACATTTAGGTCTGAGTACAAAATGTAAATCACTGGCTACACCCCTGGCTTCTGATACAAGAACTATAACAACCTTCTGTCTTAAACAATGATGTCCACAGCAAACAAGGATGATCTCCATCTTGTAAAGCTGAAATGGCCACGCCTACCTGAGTTAGCAATTTATAGTACTGAGTTGCTATGACAGTGATTACTGCAATTACTACACAGCAGGCTGCGTGCAATTAGCAAATGGTGGCCACTAACTGGTGCAGAGGCCATCACATGCTCATGTGCAAATACCTACAAAAGCAGGCTGCAATCGCTGCCAACAAACTCACTCTACTGCAGAGACTGACAGAGAGAGAGACAGAGAAAAGGAAAAAGAAAAAAATACCAAATCAAAGGAAAGGTATGTGACACATATGTATTTACCGGCATGTAGTAGATGTTTTTGAAGAGTAGTCTTCATAATGTGAACCATTAATATGTGGCAGCAGTACTCATATATGCACAGATGTCCTGCTTAACTACTGCTATGGACAATACACAGTGTGCCTGTAGGCAGTGGGACATACCTGTGAAATGTGTAGCTCAGCATTAAATGTCAAAAAGCTGATCCATGTTATCTGTTTTCTGTACAGTAGTGTGGCCAATGGCTGTTGGGGGGATTAGTGATGCCATTATATAAACATGGGTGTGACAGAGCAACACATGCATGATAGTCATATTAAAGTGTAGCTTAGCACTGGCAACTGCTGTAGCAGTCTAGTATGCTTATCTAGCATTTGTAGCTATATATACCCATCTAATGTTAGTGTGTTCACATGTGACACCTGTTTGTGTTGCAGCAAGGCCCAACAGTTCAGCTGTGAGGTCCAGGGACTTACAACAATGTGGACCTTGTGTGTATGCCTCACCCATACAGAGAAATATGTGCGTGTCATATATATTCACATCTGTATATGTGCATAGAAAAGGGGACATATTGCAACTGTTTGTGAAGGGTGGAGATATATATGTTGGTGAAGGTTAGTATGCGCATATTTGTATGTAGGTTTTAGTGTGCGACGAATAAAGCATACAGTGCTGGTATATGACATGTGGTGGTTAAACAGTGTGGGTGGTTTGTTCAGTTTGCAATGTTTAAGCCAGTGAGGCCTGCTAAAGCTACCTGGGCTGTGAACACTTTCAATGCATTTATCACAAGACTGTGCGATATTATTACATTACTGTACACCTCACATCCTTTGCATAACTGATATTCCCACTATGAAAGGTGAAATGTATATGTGCCTACATATATATATATGTATATGTACACCAATAGATGTGTATATGTATGTAGATTTTATATATATATATATATATATATATATATATATATATATATTTATATAGATATATATATATAGATATAGATATATATATATATATATATATATATATATATATATAGAGAGAGAGAGAGTGTGTCATGTATACTCACACACCTACATCTACTTGTTGCAACAGATTGTGATGGTCAATGTGTTTGTGAATACTTCAAAGATATGTATTTGTGGGATAGCTTAGTGGGAAACTGTATGTCATGGTATTATGGGTCCTTGCTTTGATCCCAGCAAAAGCTGTGTATTCTGTTGCTAGGCAGAAAAAGTGCTACGGCATACAGTGTGATTAAGTCCCTTAGTTTTAACTGGGGTGTGTCATTGGAGGCTAAAGCACTACATCCATGATTATTGATTGGTACTGATGTTGAATCCAAATCCTGTGTGTACTGTAGTACTACTTGAAGCTCTGGGCCTGCACAGCAAAGTACGGTGTATGTCCACATTGCTTGCATCCACTGTTTTGTGTGGTCCCTGTATTCATCACAGATAACATTCCCCAAGATTAATGTTTTGTAAAGTACTGACACAGTACTGTATAGTACACACGTAAAGCTTATCTGGGTTGCCATACCTTTGTGTCCTGTAATTATGTCTGATGTGTGTGGGTATGTCTAACATGTCCTCTATCATATGTGTGGTAAAACATATAACTGCGTATCTAGCAACATTTATAGTTAACTACAGCAGTATGCGACCTATATTCCCAATTGTGCATATATTCTGGCCACGGGTTTGCCATTAACATGTTGTGTGGTATAATAGTAATACATTTACTGGACCTTACACTCATTGTGATGGATGACATATTTCTTTACACATCAGCTTGATGTAAATTTGCTGTGGCTAGGTGGTGCACTGTGTTGCATACAGTGTGCAAGGTAGTCTTGTATAGTGATTTTATTTTGTTGCTGTGCAGAACATGGTTCATTAGATAGAGTGAGCCAGGCACTTTCAAGCAGTTGTGGGGTTAACAGTGATAAGTGGTAGTTAGTGTGTTTCACTCTGTTAGCTAATGGGTTGCTATATATGGCAGTTCAGTGATATCTGTACTGTATAATGTTAAATGTGCCATATGACTTGCTCAGACATAGTTTTTCTTTATGTATTCCAGAGATCATGGCACATCACAGAAATCCCAGCTATAGTAGTGCTGAAGATGAGATCATTACTAGCTGTATGATTCAGCACTACAGCCTAATGTTCTCACGAACCAGCCAGAACCAGCAGGAGTGTACTGCAATGTGGCAAGATGTTTTCCAGAGGGTAAATGAGGTAGGCCTGCATAACTGGACATATCAGCAGGTGTGGCCACTGACCAACTTTCTCATCTCCTTGTAGGTCCCTCTGGGGTGACATCAAGGCAGCGGACAGATGCTGGTGAGTGTGTTCTACATTTATTATTGTAAATAAAAAGTACATGTCATAGTTAAAACGTAGGCCATGTACACATGTAACACCTACCCATAATGCATGCTGTGCATGTTTGGTGTAAGGCCACGCACATCCCACTAATGTGATTAGCTGCCTCAAACGCATGCAATACCCAGATCATCTCAAACAAATGCGACTATGGTGTAGTGACCATTGGATAGGCAAAGTTAATGCTCAACATGCACATAACATACACAACTATGTCATACACAGAGCATTTTAACATGCTACACTTAAAGGATTCACAAACCCTCTGTAAAGACACTCCAGTATCCAAAATCTCATCCACACATTACACATAATATACCTGAGGGGTAGAGTCCCATCATGGGGCACTTAAACACTCTGCAACACACTACACATTCATGTCAGGGAATGCTCCTTATTGGCCTCCTTACAAACCCATATAACAACTTGTTGTGAAATGGTTAATGTAGCAAAGGTAGTACAGTTCCGGTACAGCATGATTAGTGCTGGTTTGGGAAACCTTTGTAGCTTTGAGTAACCACATGATGCTTCATGATGATGGCCTTTGGTACTATACCCCATCCAGTTATTTTAACCACAGTACTACACATAGCTTTCATTGCTATACACCTCAATGCGTGTGCGCAAACATATGCACCCCTAAACAATATGCATACCAATCACCATTTGCACAACTTGACACACATGAAACAAAAATATCTCTTGTTTCCCGCCTTACTGAACTAGAATAGTCCAGTATCACAGTTTGCTGATCCCTGGGCTTTGTCTTGGTTCCTGAAACTGTTCCATATCCTTATTTGGAAAAAAGGAAGCTTCTTTGTTTACCAGTGGGAGTGGGAAGCACTGAGCAGCCTATTTGTCCATTTTGGAGTGGTATCAGCCAGAAACTAGTAGTCCATTGGCAATTTTGGGTCAATTCCTAGCTCTTTTCAACCCCCTGCTATAAAGCACGCTAAAGCGCGCATTAGCGCAATTTAGCACGGGGTTGCCACAGGAGCACACAAGAGCAGCGGCGGTTAATTGGGGTTAAACTATTCAGGCTACCTAAAGTCAACTCTTCATTTTTTCCCTTAGAACAGCTTCTCTTGAACTCTACTTCTAACCAAAACAGCCTATTCTCTATCTGAAAGACCCAGCTATACTAGACTTCTAAGGAGACTATTCTCTAGCTGGGAAGCTTGCACTTGCTCCTAAAGTACTTTCTACTCTGATATAGCACTTTTTTATTATACATAGCACCCCACCAGCCTAAAACCCCTCTTTCAGTCACCCACATCCCTCGAAGTCTTTTCAAACTCAATTAACAGAAAGTTCTTTGTCCTCTCCTTCTAGCATGTCGAGGGGTCAGTTGCTAGCGTCCTCTCCTGCCCAGCTGGTAAATCTGGGAATATTGAGGCAATGTTACAATTGCCTCATGTACACAGACAACCCTCTCCTTCTCCCACAAAACACAAATACATGCGAGAGATGGAACTATATAGCCAAACTGGAGGCCGAGCTCTCTCAACATAAGACTGGCAAGACCAGACAGGAGGAGAAGGGAATCACACACACCACAAACCCAGTCTCACATAGTACTATCACAACTTCAAATCATACACAAACACACAAAGACATACTCGGAGGCTCTGATCAAAAATCTACCAAAACAGCAGAGGCCACCAAAGCAGACACCCAAACAACTGCCACCTCATGACACAACACATGCAACACATAGACCACAAAGTCAGTATGCCAAACAGTCACAGCCCTTAAGGCCATACACAATGCCAGACACACTCGTCATAGGTGACTCCACAGTCAGACACACTGACATCCCACTCACCAGATTGAGTAAGGAGGTGGTCACAGTAAGCTGCCTGTCGGGCGCTAGAATCCGCCAAATAACGCAAGCACTCAGGTCACTCAACAGCAAGTACAAGTATGACTCGGTCATTGTCCATGCTGGTGTGAATGACCCGAGACGTACCTCCCTGGACTACATGAAGAGAGACAGAGGAGCTCTCTGATTATGTAGCCCAGGCAGGTATGACCCTGACCCTGAGCAGTATCCTACCTTCACCAAGAATGATGCCACAATACAGAGACAAGATGATCAGCTTTAATAATTGGCTTAATCTCTGGTGTCATTCAAAGGGATGACATGCTGGACAAGCCACGATGCTTCGCAAGGGATGGCTTGCACCTGTCACCCCTGGGCTTCCGGATATTGGCAAAGGCTCTTGCCACCCCCATAGTGCCTTTTTTAGGCAAGGCTCAAATTCTAAACCTACCACCCTAGAACACAAAAAAGAAAATAAACTAAAGGTAATGCTGCTCAATGCCAGAAGTCTAAACCTCAAGATGCATGCACTCGAAGCCCTTCTCAGTATGGAGAACATCGATGTCTGTGCTGTGACTGAAACCTGGTTCAAGGCTCCTGAGAGCACCCAGGCACTGTCAGGTTATACCTCATATCATGCATTCCGGCCCCAAAATCTGGACCACACCAAGAAAGGAGGGGGGGTATCCATATAGGATACCCACACCTCCAGGTTGGTGGCAACGTACGAAGCATCGGAGACCATCCAGGTGTAAGTAACCATAGGAAACACTGCTCTGCAATTTGTAGCATGTTACAGGCCACCCTCTTAAACTCAGGAACATCACACAGCTTTCCTGAAAACACTCGAGGGGATAAATGTATCTCCAAACACCATCATATTAGGTGATTTCAACTACCCGAATATAGACTGGGATCATTACTCAAGCCCCAACACTCTAGCCCAAAGGTTCCTGGAGTGCATAAACTCAAATGCCATGGAACAACTAGTCACCATCCCCACGAGAAGAGAAAACATACTAGATCTCATCATCACGAACATGGGGACACAATGTTCAGCACCAGAGGTGTACCCCTCATTGGTGAGATCAGATCATAAACTAATCTCACTGGAAGTCCACATCCCTCCCCCACCTCAGATAAAAAAGACCACAGTGAAGAACTTCTCAAAAGCCAACTTCACACTTCTTAAGACTGGTGTGGTTTCCTTCAAGGCCCCCGAGCCAGTGGAAACCATTACCCAAACAGCTGAATCACTTACAAATGCCTTCTATCAGCACCTCCAGGACTGCATGGATCAGGCAATCCCAAACAAAACAAAGACTCTTTTCACCAAAGGCAAGCGCCCAGTCTGGTGGACCCCAGCCATTAACAAACTCTACAATAAAAGGAGAAAGCTACTACAAGATAGAGCAAAATCCTTAAAAGGGAAGACACCCTTGATCACTATAAGTAAAAAAAGTACAGTTTTGTACCTACCATAAATGTAGATGTTCGAGGATCCACATTGCTGCAGTCATAACCTGTGGGTAGTCCGCTGTCCTCGGTCGGCACGAATACCAAAGAGCTAGGCTGGCGTCGGTCATTGTCGCCTAGAGCTGACGCCGCACGAGGGAGTACTTTGCCGCATGACCGACGCCATATCCTCAGTCTTTCTTGCCCCAGATGTCAGAAGGCCTAAAAATGAAGGCCAGAACTAAAGTAGTAAAAGCCCAACAACCACCAGTGTGGAAATAGAGTATCCCAAATAGAAACCCAGCAACCACAACCATAGAGGGGAAGGAGGGAGGATATTGACTGCAGCAATGTGGATCCTAACATCTACATTTATGGTAGGTACAAAACTGTACTATGTTCTTCGCTCACATTGCTGCAGTCATAACCTGTGGGTAGAATCCCAAAGCAAAGGAAAAGGGAGGCTGGCAAACTAAAGCATTAGGAGCTGCTAACATGCCCTGTAAGACTGCAGTGGCAAACCCAGCCCTGGACTTGGAATAAAGAGGGAGATGGTAATGCTTAGTAAAAGTATGTACTGAACTCCAAGTAGCTGCCTCCAAAATATCCTTAGTAGCTACACCCCTTAGAAAAGCAGTAGAAGTGGCAGTAGCCCTAGTAGAATGAGGTCTGATCCCAGCAGGAACATCCTTCCCATGATGAGAATAACAAAAAGCAATACAATGACCAATCCACTTTGAAATAGTCTGCTTTGAAACAGCTTTCCCTTGTGAACTCAAAGCAAAAGAAACAAACAACTGTTGAGTCTGTCTGAACTCCTTAGTTCTGCTCAAATAGTAATGTAACTGCCTGTGGATATCCAAAGAATGCAAGACTTTTTCCCCTTTATTTTGGGGATCAGCATAAAAAGTAGGCAAATGAATAGACTGGTTCAAGGCCACATTAGAAACCACTTTAGGCATAAAAGTAGGGTTAGTTCGCAAAGAAATTCTATCCTTATGAAATATCAAAAAGGGTTCAACTGCCATGAGCGCCTGCAATTCAGATACCCTCCTAGCAGAAGTAATGGCCAACAAAAAAGCAGTCTTCCAAGATAAAAACTTCAGTTCAGACGTAGCTACAGGTTCAAAAGGAGGTAAAGTAAGTTTCTCCAAAACAAAATTGAGATCCCAGGAAGGAGTAGGAGCTCTACGTGGGGGTCTTATATTCTTTGCCGCTCTAAGAAATTGTTTGAACAAAGGATGAGAAAATAAAGGAGGGTCACAATCATAGTGAGCAGAAATGGCTGCAGCATGAACCTTCACAGAAGAGAATGACAAACCCTTGTCCAGTAATTCAGAAAGATACTGTAGTGCAAAACTTTTAGTTATGTACTCACCATAACTTCAGATGTTTGGGATCCATCTCGCCTACATTCTGACTGATGGGTTCGGAGCCGATCCCTCGGCTCCGACTCGGCACGCTTATGCCAAAGAGCGAAGTCTCTTATTGGCTGAGCTTACTATATCCCAGGATGCACCACTACCAATCCCCCAGATCTAGTTTGTCTGCATACATGCACACACGCACCCCCAAAACCTTAAAAAAAAAATAAAAACCCCATTTTTTTACCCCAAAAGGGGGGGGGGTTGAATAAAGGGTAAAACAAAGGGGAGAAAAAAAAAATTTTTTTTAAACCGTTCCCAATCC